>NC_048599.1:76765478-76785478 GCF_003668045.3 Cricetulus griseus
AAAAAAGTATTGTTTTGGTTATCTAGAATCTTTTGTGGTACCATGTGAATTTTAGGATAGTTTGATTAAAATTGCATTGAATTTGTAAATAGCAGTTGGTCAAATGGTTGCTTCATATTATTAAATCTACCAATCTATTACCATTGCTTATCTTTCCATTTTCTAATGTCTTTCTTTTCTCTACAGGTTCAAAGTAGCCTTTAGTGAAATAGCTTATTTGAGAGAGTTTTAGACTGAAGACTGAAAGTGTTTAATTTCTTTTTTAATTAGTTAAGTAATTAATCAATTTTACATCTGCATTGAAGTTTACCATCCCTCCACTCCTCACATTCCTTCTTTCCCTAAATCTCTTCTGCCCTCACATCCACTCATTTTCTGTTTGTATTCAGAAAAAGGCAGGACTCCAATGGATGTCAAGGAAACATGGCATATTAAGTTTTAGTAAGATTAAACACCCCACCTTGTATTAAGGCTCGGCAAGGCAACCCAGTATGAGGAATAGGGTATCAAAAGTCAGAGACACTCCCTGCTCTCACTTTTAGGAGTTGCATGAGAAGACTAAGGTACACAACTGTCACAAGTATGTAGAGGGACTAGGTTAATCTCATGCAGGCTTTTTGGTTGTCATTTCAGTCTCTGGTTGATTCTGTGGCTTTTCTTGTGCTGTCCTTGACCCCCTGACTCATACAATCCTTCCAACCTGGGCTAGACCTAAAATTTCAATGTGGGTCCCTGCATATGTTTTCATTAGTTACTGAATGAAGCCTCTTTGATGACAATTGGAGTAGTAACCAATCTGTGAGTATAGCAGAATATTGTTAAGCATCATTACATTGGATTTTTTTTCTCCAGTTATGTTTGGTTTTATTCTTGGTCTCTGGACCATCCATCCTCTGGGTCCTGGCACTCCCCACAGTGTCAGGGGAGGGCTACTCATGCAGCATGGGTATGAGGATGACAGTCATTGGTTGTCCCCACCCACAATCTCTTTGCCACAGTCACTCCAGTACATCCCATAGGCAGGATAGAATGTACACCTAAGGTTATATGGCTGGAATGATATGTGATTTAATCTTCAGTAATGTTTCTTTTACAAATGTGAGTGCTTGCATTTGGGGCATAGATGTTCAGAATTTAGACATCATATTGGTCATTCTTTTTCTTAATGAATATGAAATGTCCTTTCCCATCTCTTTTGATTATTTTTGATTAGAGGTCTGTTTTGTTAGACGTTAGGATAGATATATCCACTTGCTTCTTAGGTCCATTTGATTGGAAAAACTTTTTCCAACCCTTTACTCTGAGGTAATGTTTATCTTTCATGTTGAGGTATGTTTTGTGTACACAACAGAAGGATGGACCCTGTTTTCATATCCATTCTGTTAGCTGTTTCTTTTTATTTGCAAATCGAATCCATTGATATTGAGAGATATTAATGACCACTGTTTGTTCCTACTATTATGTTGTTATTGATGGTGGTACTAGTGGTAGAGTGTGTATGTGTGTGTGTGTGTGAGTGTGGGTGTGTGTTTATGTTCTTTGAATTTTCTTGGTGTGAGATTATCTATTGCCTGTGTTTACATGGTTATAGTTAACTTCCATGGGTAGGATCTTTCCTTCTATTATATTCTGTAGGACTGATTTTGTGGATAGATGTTGCTTAAATTTGACTTTGTCATGAAATATCTTATTTACTACACATCTATTGTAATTGAAAGTTTTGCTAGATGCAGTAGTCTGGGCTGTCATCCATGGATTCTGAGAGTCTGCAGTACATCTGTCCAGGACCTTCTGGCTTTTAGAGACTCTGGTGAGAAGTTCGGTGTAATTATTATAGTTCTGCTTTTATATGTTACCTGGATTATTTCCCTTGCAGCTTTTAATATTATTTCTTTGTTCTGTATATTTAGTGTTTTGATTATTATGTGATGTGGGTACTTTTTATGTTCCAACATTTTGGTTTTCTGTAAACTTCTTGTACCATTATAGGCATGTTTTTCTTTAGGTTAAGGAAATTTTCTTGTATGATTTTGTTGAATATATTTTCTGTGCCTTTGAGATGGAACTCTTATATTCCTATTATTCTTAGGTTTGGTCATTTAATGGTGCCTCATGATTTCTTGGCTGTTTTGTGTTAGGATTTTTTTTTAGCTCTAGCATTTTCGTTGATTGATGAATATATTTCTTCTATTGTATCTCCAACACCTGAGATTCTCTTTTCCATCTCTTGAATTCTGTTGATGATGCTTGCATCTGTAGTTCCTGTTCATTTACCCAGATTTTCCATTTCCTGAATCCACTCAGTTTGTGTTTTCCTTATTGCTTCTATTTCCATTTTCACATCCTGAATCATTTCCTCCACCCGTTTACTTTTTCTTGATTTTCTTGGCATTCTTGAAGGGATTTGTTGATTTTCTGCATTTTTTCCTTCTTCTTGAACACTGTCTTTTTTATTGTCTTTTTTCTTACTTAAAAGTTTTCTTTAAATTTTACATTCCAAACCCAGTTCCCCCACCCTCCCCTTCTCCTGCTCCAGCACTTGCACTTCTCCTTCCCATCCCCCTATCTATTCCTCAAAGGAGGTAAGGCATTCCTTGGGGAGTCAACAAAGTCTGGCATACCAAGTTGAGGCAGGACCAAGCCCTTCCCCCCTTTATCAAGACTGAACAAACCATTTGATGCTGCTGGGATAGGATCTGGTGCCACTGCCAGGCCCCTCCTCAAAAGATCAAGCCACATAACTGTCACCCACATTCAGAGGATCTAGTTCAGTCCTATGCAGGTTCCCCAGCTGTCAGTCCATAGTCCATCAGCTCCCACTAGCTTGGGTCAGCTTTCTCTGTGATTTTCCTCATCATGATCTTGGCCCCTTTCCCTTATTCATATGATCCCTCCTCCCTCTATTCATCTGAACTCCAGGAGCTCAGCCCAGTGCTTGGCTGTTGGTCACTGCATCTGCTTCCATCAGTTACTGGATGCAGGTTCTATAATGACAATCAGAGTAGTCACCCATCTGATTAAAGGGGAAGGCCCATTCAGACACCCTCTCCACTATTGCTGGGAGTCTTAGCTGGGGTCACCCTTGTGGATTCCTGAGAATTTCTTTAGTACCAGGTTTCTCCATAACCCCAAAATGGCTCCCTCTATCAAGATATTTCTTTCATTGGTCTCCCCTTCTGTCCCTCCCCCTACTCAGTCTTCTTGATCCCTCATGTTTCCATCCTCCATCCCTTCTCCCCCTCTCAGTTTATCAGGAGATCTTAACTATTTTCCCTTTTTGTGGCCCTCCATGTGTTTCCCCCTTAGAGTCTCTCTTTTTACCTAGCTTCTCTGGGCTTGTTGCCGGTTTATCCTTTGCTTTATATCTAATATGTACTAAGGAATGAGTGTGTACAATGTTTGTCTTTTTGGGTCTGGGTTACCTCACTCAGGATAGATTTTTCTAGTTCCATCTATGTGCTTGCAAATTTCAAGATGTCAGTGTTGTTTTTTTTTTTTCTTTTCTGCTGAGTAATACTCATTGCATAAATGTATCACATTTTCTTTATCCATTCTTCAGTTGATGGGCATCAGGATGCACAATCATGCTGTAAAGACATTTGCTCAACTATGTTCATAGCAGCATTATTTGTAACAGCCAGCCTGGAAACAACCTAGATTCCTTGATTTCTTTAAATGAATTTTTTATTCCTTCTAAAAGGACCTCTATCATCATCATAATGTTGGTTTTAAGATCATTTCTTGGTGCTACCACTGTGATGTGATATTCAGGGCTTGCTATAGTGGGATGGTTGTACTGGGGAGGTGACATATTGTCCTGGCTGTTATTGCTATTGTTCTTAGTTCTTATACTGACATTCAGGCAACTGGATTTAGAGTATTTATATGTCTAGGTGCCAATTTCTAGCTTTGTCTTCATTGGGTGGGTGTTTTCCTTCTGAGTTTCTGTTTCCTCTCTCTAATCTTCAAGATCCTGTGGCCTGTGTTTGAGTAGAGGGTTTCTGCCTGTGTTGGAAGTTGATGTCTTGGTCCAGCAGGAGATTGGTGTCCAAGTTTAGGGCTGGAGTTCCAGCTATGTATATGTCCTCTGATCTGGCTGGGATTCCTCTGGAGTTCAGATGGTGGCCTGACTTCTGTTGGGGTAGAAGCTTTCTGCCTGGTTTTCAGGGAGTTGACCTTGTCTCTGCAGACGATGTCCTGGCCTTTGATAGGATTGAAGGTTTTCACCAGAGATGTGGTCTGGGATGTGGTGTTGAGAAGAGGAAGGTAAATTGGAGTTATGCTGGGCAAATACAGGTAGTGTGGGAGACAGTATTACCTGGGACAGTATGCTGGCCTGGCCTCTGGGGAGTGGAAGGCTTCTTCTAGAAGTGTTGGGTGGGATCAGGTAGCCACAGTCTAATTACTTAGAAAAATGATTAACTTTTTAAGTGACCATGTGTGTCAGTTGAATGTAAAGAGAACTTCACAGGTTCTGTGTAGATTTCCTCTCATTTTCTTTCAATATTCCCAGCTGTTAGCAACAGTAAGTTGATTATTCATGCTCTGTAATTTTTATGAACCACTGTATAACACCAAAGATAATCATTACCAGTGAAAGATTTGCCTCCCTCCCCTCAGCTCAGATTCAGATTTCAATTTTCATGTTGGATGTTTCATAACTCACTGAACCCTTAGCATAGAATTTGTATCAGATGTGATAGCTTCTGCTAGTGTGTGAGCTCACTGTCAAGCTTGCATGCTTTTGCTTCTTTATTTTTTATTTTTGCCAGGAGTACTCTGTTTCACCATATCCTTGAGATTCTTACCAATTTTTACATGTCACAAAATTGCCCACCCTTGTCTATGTGGATTTTTTAAAAGTTCAAACTTACAGTTACAAAAGATAGTAAGTGGTAAGTATATATCCTGCAAGTTTCATGTTTTAGTCCAATTTTATTTATTTTCTCTTTCCTACATTTCTGTCTTATTTCTCAGGCAACCTGAAATTATGTTGATACATATATAATGTAATGATTTTATTTGTATATTTATATATGTAAAAGATAATGCCTAGCCTGGTGCATATTCATCATTAAACCATAAAATTAGTTAAAAATACCTAAAAGCAATGTGAATTTAGTTTATAGTGTTCTTACTACCTACTGCTGATCAACTTTTCTATTCTCTGTTTAGTCATATAAAGGCTTTTCTGCTCAGAACATGTATGCATGCATACATGTGAAAACAAATCTTAAAATGTTTCAAGTAACTCATCATTTTATATGTATTTCATCCTATTTTTATTACTTTAAGATGTTTGTAATCTACCAAATAGTTAGATTATCTATAACTACCATCTCAAGGCCCTCTTATTTTACAGTATTTGTCATTGTGTCAGGAGAGGAGTAGAGGATCTTCATCCTTCTTAGGCTTCTTTGTTACAGATGAGTATGAAAACAGAGCTTAATCGTGGCAAGTTAGATATTTTGAGTGGAGCCGTTTTCCTTTTACAGGTCTACTTTGCAATACAGTCCTGACTAAAAGGCTTCAATAAAATAAAATGCTTAATTACTTATAATGACAAGAACACTGAGGTGAGTATCATCAGGGTTAAGAGATACTTAATTTGCAATGGTGATTTTGAAGTCTTCTCATGACCCTGTGCAATCAGTATGCCTCGCACATTCTCCAAGGGTAAGTGCAACTTTTATCTTATAGCTTCTTGATTAATTTTATTTATTTTCATTTAGGAATTTACCTATGAGTGCTGTAATTATTTAATTTTCGAAATATTTACTATACATTTTATTTACATATGTGTTTACCTGAATATAAGCATGTACAAAATATGTATAGCAGTGCCCCTGGAATTCAGAAGAGTGTATCAAATCACCTTGAGTGAGAGTGGTTGTAAGCTGCATGTGTGGGTAAGATTGTAAATCCTTAATAAAAACAGCAAGTATACTTACCAAGATTGACCTGTCTCTCCAGTCCCCATTTTTTTTCAATTTAAACTTGTATGCTGGTTATATTGGTGTGTGTATTTGTAAAATATGTATGGTGCATATAAATGAATGTGCACTATGGGTGTGTAGATGAAGTTTCTGTCCAGCCTGGTCCAGCTTCCTTTCAGCCCCACATAAACACACAGAGACTTATATTAATTAGAAACTGTTTGGCTGATGGCTCGGGATTCTTATTGGCTATATTTTCATTGTTATTAACCCATTTCTATTAAACTATGTATTGCCATGAGGCAGTGGCTTACCCGTATTGCTCCAGCATGTTACTCTTTCATTGGTTACATGGCATTCATCTTGCAGCCTTTGTCTGTGTCTTCTCCCCAGAATTCTCCTCCTCTGGTAGCCCCACCAACACTTTCTGCCTGGCTACTGGCCAATCAGTGTTTTATTCATCAACCAATAAGAGAAACACACAAAGACAACACACACACACACACACACACACACACACACACACACACATACACACACACACACACACACACACACACACACACACACACACACACATATATATATATATATATATATATGTATCCTTCATCATGTATATCTATGTGTACATGTAGAAGCCATAGCATTGGTATATTCCTCTCTTGTTATCTGCCTTATTGTCTTGAAATAAGAAGGTCTTATATCTTATCTCCATCCCTCTGTGTTGGGGTTACAGGCACAAGCAGCCAAGCTCAGCTTTTCACTTGGATACTGGGGACATAAACTCAAATCTTAGTGGTTGTGAAAAAGTGCTCTTATACACTGTGACATCTCCTTAATGCCCTAGACAATTTTCATTGTATTGACATTTTGCTTTTGCTCATATTTTTAAAAGGTCTGTCTGACATATTGTGTGTTATTCTAATTCATTTATTGTTACTGACTAACCCTGGTTTCATGTCAATGCCAGATATAACATAATATGTTCATATATATATATATATATATATATATATATATGTATATATATATATATATATATATATGAGACGACCCTCTTCCTCTGTTTGACGTAGTCATGTAGGATACTTCTGAAACCGCTTATTATTTTCACTAACATGTCTTCATCAATAATACATTGTTTGCATCAATATCACACTCTTAGTTTAAGTTGTAATAAACTGATATCTGGTAACACATATTGCCCAAGCCCTTTCTGCTATGTTAGCATTATCTCTGCTTTTCATCATCCTCTGAATTGCACAATAAGTTTTATAATCCTATTGGCAGTTTTTTATGGAAATTATTACATACTGTGTTTGAGATTATTTTATTCTATTAATCAATTATGAAAATTTTGTAACTTTAATATATTTTTAAATTTTAATTCAAGGATATTGTACATATCTCCATTTATTTAGGTCTTAGAGAATTACCTACAGCAAAGTTTTGTGATGAAGTTTCTTTCTTTAAATTCAACTAACTCTCAGGTGGTTTACATTATTTATGACATTTCAGTTACAGCAGTGATCATTTTAAGTATTATTATTGGCTGTCTGTTCATGGAAACAAAATTGTTATGTGTATAAAACCCTTATTTCAGTAATATTTGTTTTCTAAAGTGTGCTTTTATTTTTGTTTTATGTGTATGTGTGTGGCATGTTTCTGTGTCTGTGTGCATGTATGAACATGTATGTAGTTACCTGAGGGTTAGAAGTGCATCTTGGAATTGGTCTTACACCTTCCAATGAACTGACTGATATGGGCATTGGGGTCCTATCTGTGATGATCCATAGGAGCACACACATCTTTAGCAGCTGAGCCAACTCTCTGACCCCATGTTTGGCAAACCTACACAAATTAATTTACAATTTCTACAAGGTATTTTTGTGAAGTGTTTGCTTTTATTTTTCTGTGTGGCCACGCTTGTCATCTTTGACTGCTGGAAACTTCATTTTTTTCCCTTTTCTAATCATCAGCCCTTTTAATGTTTTCCCTTTGATTTTGTTATATAACTGTGGGAGCTAAAATTAATGTTACAGTGTTGTTAGCAAACATCCTGTCTCTGAGGAAAGCTTTTTTCTTATTAAATGTGACATCTGCTAAGATTGTTTGCAGAGATAATTATTAAGGTCATATTTGAGAAATTTTTGCTTATTCTTGGATACAACTCTGACAGAAAATAATTTCTCTACTGAAAAAAACTGATCTTACAAAATTTGTTATTCAGTTCCAATATGAAGTCGATTTTCCTTTATATACTTATCAACTTACTTTTCTATTTGAAATATTTTGTAGTTTATTTGAGCATCTACTCATTGGTCATTTTTTCCTGTTTTCTAGAATTCTTTCATATCTACAATTTTAATCAATTCCATTTTCCTGTGTTCTTGGTTACATAAGAAATCCCAGCTTCATGTACCAGGCCTTCTGTAGTACTCAATGGTGATAGTATTGCCTTCTCTGGCTTTATTTTCATGCTTTGAAGAGTCCTGCTTTATCCTTTAGTTCCAGACTCTGAGTTGTCCTCAGGTTCATTAACTCACAAGGCATACTCAGTTTTTGTTGCCTCATAATCCTGAGCTCCCAGAGGCCGAAGACTGATTTCAAATGCAAAGATCAGTATGGGCATGGCTTAAGTTTTGTGTAAATACTTTATTCCCTTTGACTTGCTGTCCCATAAATGTTTAAAATGTATTTGTAGCCATATAACTTCTTTTAATATTTATCACATTTTTATCTCTGCTTGGAAAACTTGGGTGTCTTAGAAATTACAATTTTAATTCCTTCCCAGTTGTCAGTTAATATTTCATCCCCAGTGCTTAGATGTACAGCAGTGGTCCACTGTTAGATGATAACAGCTCAGATGCCAGTGGTGAGAGTGGAGAATTGTATCAATTTTATCTGTTCTTTTTTCTTCTTCTTCTTCTTCTTCTTCTTCTTCTTCTTCTTCTTCTTCTTCTTCTTCTTCTTCTTCTTCTTCTTCTTCTTCTTCTTCTCTTCTTCTTCTTCTTCTTCTTCTTCTTCTTCTTCTTCTTCTTCTTCTTTTTTTTTTTTTGGTTTTTCGAGACAGGGTTTCTCTGTGGCTTTGGAGGCTGTCCTGGAACTAGCTCTTGTAGACCAGGCTGGCCTCGAACTCACAGAGATCCACCTGCCTCTGCCTCCCGAGCTCCCGGGTGTTGGGCTTAAAGGCATGAGCCACCAATGCCCAGCAACCTGTTTGTGAATAAATGTGAGTTGGAAGGTGCCTAGGAGGTAAAATATACCAGAATACATTCTGTATCCTTCTGATTTGAGGACATTGATGCATTTGTTACTATCGTTGCAGGTAGGATAAAAGAGAGGAAAAATAGGTGCTTCCATTGAGAGTTTACCCTGATGATGTTGAGATGAAGTGTTAGTGTGACAAACATCAAAAAGGTTGTTAGTATACAAGACTCTATAGAAAAACTTGCAATAAGGATGAAATCAGGTATTATCTGCATATTATCAGCATAGTAACAGTGTTGCAAAGCATATTCTCACTTGGAGGATTTACTCAAAGCCTTGGTTACTCACCTAGCCAGTTACATGTGTTTACTAGTTTTTGTTTGTTTGTTTGTTTTCATGATAGGGTTTCTCTGTCTAACAGTCCCGGTTGTCCTGGAACTTGCTTTGTGGACCAGACTGGCCTTGAACTCACAGAGATCCACCTGCTTTTGTCTCTTTAGTTCTGGGTTTAAAGTTATGTACTGCTGTCACCACCTTGCCTAATATTTTTGTATGTTTGCTTGTTTTGACACTGGTGGCTCTCAGTTCCAAGTCATTGGAACACAGGTCTTACAATGTAGCCTCATTTTGTACTTCACTGGTCCCAAAGTTGTTTGTTTGATTTCCTTAATCATCTAATTTTTCAACATCTTCTTGGAAAGGAATCAAGAGTCACTCATAAAGTGTCCCACTGTTTGAAATATTGTTAACATAGTTCTGTAAGATAGAGCAGGGGATCCTTAGAGCCATTGGTCTGGATCTGTCCATCTCACTACTTGGGATTTTTCTAAACAAAGCACACATGCAGTACCCCCATATATATATATATATATATATGATTATATAATATATTATATGTGTGTGTGTGTGTTATGTGTGGTGTGTGTTGTGTGTATGTGTGTGTGTATGTGTGTGTGTTGTGTGTGTATGTGTATGTGTGTTGTGTGATGTGTGTGTGTGTATGTGTGTGTGTATGTGTGTGTGTGTGTGTGTGTGTGTATGTGTGTGTGTATGTGTGTGTGTATGTGTGTGTATGTGTGTGTGTGATGTGTGTGTGTGTATGTGTTGTGTGATGTGTGTGTGTATGTGTGTGTATGTGTGTGTGTATGTGTGTGTGTATGTGTGTGTATGTGTGGTGTATGTGTATATGTGTGTGTGTGGTGTGTATGTGTGTGTGTATGTGTGTGTGTATGTGTGGTGTGTGTGTGTGTATGTGTGTGGTGTGTGTGTGTGTATGTGTGTGGTGTGTGTGTGTGTATGTGTGTGGTGTGTATGTGTGTGTGTGTGTGTGTGTGCGTGTGTGTGTGTGTGTGTGTGTGTGTGTGTGTTTACATAAACTTTCAATATTACATTTCACTATAACCTTCTGCACCTCATCCAACCTTCACACCCAACCAGATACCCAACTCCCTTTTCCAGAGTCTAGCCTGGCGAGTCTCCTTGAGCGTCTTATTCCATACATGCGCTCCCCTAAAAGCCAGATCTACTCCGGGTTCCATATTTAGTGTCTCAGTGTATTCTGTCCTGCCTTATCTGAGCAACAAATGATCTCTAGACTTGTTTCAGGACACTCTCTGTCTGTCTCTGGGCCCAAAGGCTATATCCAATGCCATAGCCAATCTTTCCGGCAAGCTATGTATATCACCACACTTCAGGCTTGGAATGTATATCCATCATTCCAGTCCAATCTCTTCACCTGAGTTCATTCCTCCCAAGCCATTTCCAACATCTAGACTCAATCAACCAGCAACCTTCTCTTTCCATAGCTTGCAAAGAATAGTGGAAGTCCATTATTAGTGTATCTCATGTAAAAAAAAAAAAATTCAACAGTGTGTAAGATCAGTCCAGTAAATTCTCTCCAAAACTTGTAGAAAGGTTTGAAGTGAGAATCCCCTAGATGAATGCCAGGGCACAAAATATAAAAGAACAATGACAAGCTTCATCAAAGAATAAAGGAGTTTTAAAGACAGAAATAAACAACTCAACGAATTAAGTAGAAAGAATTTCAGAAGGATAAACACCCCAGTGATGTCCAAGGAAACAGAAGCATAAGGATCCTAGAAGTGATCAAGATAATGTAGAACTGGAGAAAAATCCAATGAGGAGATAGAATAATTGAAGGGGGACTAATCAAAAATTAAAATGTAATTGAAAAACCCAGTAATTCAACCAAAACTCAAATGAAAACCTTACAAATAGAATGAGTCAATAGGAAGATAAATGTCAGGACTCACAGAAAAAATAGAATATTTAGAAAACCATGAAAAGAATATGAAAAACATTAAGAAAACATGGGAAAGGAACACACAAGAATTTTGAGAAACCATAAAAGTCCTTCCAATTATAGGCATACATGAAGGAGAAGAATCCCAATTCAATGGCAAAGATCATGGGGACAAATAAACAGATCATTACTGAATAATGAATGGATCTAAGAAAAAAGTATTGTTTTGGTTATCTAGAATCTTTTGTGGTACCATGTGAATTTTAGGATAGTTTGATTAAAATTGCATTGAATTTGTAAATAGCAGTTGGTCAAATGGTTGCTTCATATTATTAAATCTACCAATCTATTACCATTGCTTATCTTTCCATTTTCTAATGTCTTTCTTTTCTCTACAGGTTCAAAGTAGCCTTTAGTGAAATAGCTTATTTGAGAGAGTTTTAGACTGAAGACTGAAAGTGTTTAATTTCTTTTTTAATTAGTTAAGTAATTAATCAATTTTACATCTGCATTGAAGTTTACCATCCCTCCACTCCTCACATTCCTTCTTTCCCTAAATCTCTTCTGCCCTCACATCCACTCATTTTCTGTTTGTATTCAGAAAAAGGCAGGACTCCAATGGATGTCAAGGAAACATGGCATATTAAGTTTTAGTAAGATTAAACACCCCACCTTGTATTAAGGCTCGGCAAGGCAACCCAGTATGAGGAATAGGGTATCAAAAGTCAGAGACACTCCCTGCTCTCACTTTTAGGAGTTGCATGAGAAGACTAAGGTACACAACTGTCACAAGTATGTAGAGGGACTAGGTTAATCTCATGCAGGCTTTTTGGTTGTCATTTCAGTCTCTGGTTGATTCTGTGGCTTTTCTTGTGCTGTCCTTGACCCCCTGACTCATACAATCCTTCCAACCTGGGCTAGACCTAAAATTTCAATGTGGGTCCCTGCATATGTTTTCATTAGTTACTGAATGAAGCCTCTTTGATGACAATTGGAGTAGTAACCAATCTGTGAGTATAGCAGAATATTGTTAAGCATCATTACATTGGATTTTTTTTCTCCAGTTATGTTTGGTTTTATTCTTGGTCTCTGGACCATCCATCCTCTGGGTCCTGGCACTCCCCACAGTGTCAGGGGAGGGCTACTCATGCAGCATGGGTATGAGGATGACAGTCATTGGTTGTCCCCACCCACAATCTCTTTGCCACAGTCACTCCAGTACATCCCATAGGCAGGATAGAATGTACACCTAAGGTTATATGGCTGGAATGATATGTGATTTAATCTTCAGTAATGTTTCTTTTACAAATGTGAGTGCTTGCATTTGGGGCATAGATGTTCAGAATTTAGACATCATATTGGTCATTCTTTTTCTTAATGAATATGAAATGTCCTTTCCCATCTCTTTTGATTATTTTTGATTAGAGGTCTGTTTTGTTAGACGTTAGGATAGATATATCCACTTGCTTCTTAGGTCCATTTGATTGGAAAAACTTTTTCCAACCCTTTACTCTGAGGTAATGTTTATCTTTCATGTTGAGGTATGTTTTGTGTACACAACAGAAGGATGGACCCTGTTTTCATATCCATTCTGTTAGCTGTTTCTTTTTATTTGCAAATCGAATCCATTGATATTGAGAGATATTAATGACCACTGTTTGTTCCTACTATTATGTTGTTATTGATGGTGGTACTAGTGGTAGAGTGTGTATGTGTGTGTGTGTGTGAGTGTGGGTGTGTGTTTATGTTCTTTGAATTTTCTTGGTGTGAGATTATCTATTGCCTGTGTTTACATGGTTATAGTTAACTTCCATGGGTAGGATCTTTCCTTCTATTATATTCTGTAGGACTGATTTTGTGGATAGATGTTGCTTAAATTTGACTTTGTCATGAAATATCTTATTTACTACACATCTATTGTAATTGAAAGTTTTGCTAGATGCAGTAGTCTGGGCTGTCATCCATGGATTCTGAGAGTCTGCAGTACATCTGTCCAGGACCTTCTGGCTTTTAGAGACTCTGGTGAGAAGTTCGGTGTAATTATTATAGTTCTGCTTTTATATGTTACCTGGATTATTTCCCTTGCAGCTTTTAATATTATTTCTTTGTTCTGTATATTTAGTGTTTTGATTATTATGTGATGTGGGTACTTTTTATGTTCCAACATTTTGGTTTTCTGTAAACTTCTTGTACCATTATAGGCATGTTTTTCTTTAGGTTAAGGAAATTTTCTTGTATGATTTTGTTGAATATATTTTCTGTGCCTTTGAGATGGAACTCTTATATTCCTATTATTCTTAGGTTTGGTCATTTAATGGTGCCTCATGATTTCTTGGCTGTTTTGTGTTAGGATTTTTTTTTAGCTCTAGCATTTTCGTTGATTGATGAATATATTTCTTCTATTGTATCTCCAACACCTGAGATTCTCTTTTCCATCTCTTGAATTCTGTTGATGATGCTTGCATCTGTAGTTCCTGTTCATTTACCCAGATTTTCCATTTCCTGAATCCACTCAGTTTGTGTTTTCCTTATTGCTTCTATTTCCATTTTCACATCCTGAATCATTTCCTCCACCCGTTTACTTTTTCTTGATTTTCTTGGCATTCTTGAAGGGATTTGTTGATTTTCTGCATTTTTTCCTTCTTCTTGAACACTGTCTTTTTTATTGTCTTTTTTCTTACTTAAAAGTTTTCTTTAAATTTTACATTCCAAACCCAGTTCCCCCACCCTCCCCTTCTCCTGCTCCAGCACTTGCACTTCTCCTTCCCATCCCCCTATCTATTCCTCAAAGGAGGTAAGGCATTCCTTGGGGAGTCAACAAAGTCTGGCATACCAAGTTGAGGCAGGACCAAGCCCTTCCCCCCTTTATCAAGACTGAACAAACCATTTGATGCTGCTGGGATAGGATCTGGTGCCACTGCCAGGCCCCTCCTCAAAAGATCAAGCCACATAACTGTCACCCACATTCAGAGGATCTAGTTCAGTCCTATGCAGGTTCCCCAGCTGTCAGTCCATAGTCCATCAGCTCCCACTAGCTTGGGTCAGCTTTCTCTGTGATTTTCCTCATCATGATCTTGGCCCCTTTCCCTTATTCATATGATCCCTCCTCCCTCTATTCATCTGAACTCCAGGAGCTCAGCCCAGTGCTTGGCTGTTGGTCACTGCATCTGCTTCCATCAGTTACTGGATGCAGGTTCTATAATGACAATCAGAGTAGTCACCCATCTGATTAAAGGGGAAGGCCCATTCAGACACCCTCTCCACTATTGCTGGGAGTCTTAGCTGGGGTCACCCTTGTGGATTCCTGAGAATTTCTTTAGTACCAGGTTTCTCCATAACCCCAAAATGGCTCCCTCTATCAAGATATTTCTTTCATTGGTCTCCCCTTCTGTCCCTCCCCCTACTCAGTCTTCTTGATCCCTCATGTTTCCATCCTCCATCCCTTCTCCCCCTCTCAGTTTATCAGGAGATCTTAACTATTTTCCCTTTTTGTGGCCCTCCATGTGTTTCCCCCTTAGAGTCTCTCTTTTTACCTAGCTTCTCTGGGCTTGTTGCCGGTTTATCCTTTGCTTTATATCTAATATGTACTAAGGAATGAGTGTGTACAATGTTTGTCTTTTTGGGTCTGGGTTACCTCACTCAGGATAGATTTTTCTAGTTCCATCTATGTGCTTGCAAATTTCAAGATGTCAGTGTTGTTTTTTTTTTTTCTTTTCTGCTGAGTAATACTCATTGCATAAATGTATCACATTTTCTTTATCCATTCTTCAGTTGATGGGCATCAGGATGCACAATCATGCTGTAAAGACATTTGCTCAACTATGTTCATAGCAGCATTATTTGTAACAGCCAGCCTGGAAACAACCTAGATTCCTTGATTTCTTTAAATGAATTTTTTATTCCTTCTAAAAGGACCTCTATCATCATCATAATGTTGGTTTTAAGATCATTTCTTGGTGCTACCACTGTGATGTGATATTCAGGGCTTGCTATAGTGGGATGGTTGTACTGGGGAGGTGACATATTGTCCTGGCTGTTATTGCTATTGTTCTTAGTTCTTATACTGACATTCAGGCAACTGGATTTAGAGTATTTATATGTCTAGGTGCCAATTTCTAGCTTTGTCTTCATTGGGTGGGTGTTTTCCTTCTGAGTTTCTGTTTCCTCTCTCTAATCTTCAAGATCCTGTGGCCTGTGTTTGAGTAGAGGGTTTCTGCCTGTGTTGGAAGTTGATGTCTTGGTCCAGCAGGAGATTGGTGTCCAAGTTTAGGGCTGGAGTTCCAGCTATGTATATGTCCTCTGATCTGGCTGGGATTCCTCTGGAGTTCAGATGGTGGCCTGACTTCTGTTGGGGTAGAAGCTTTCTGCCTGGTTTTCAGGGAGTTGACCTTGTCTCTGCAGACGATGTCCTGGCCTTTGATAGGATTGAAGGTTTTCACCAGAGATGTGGTCTGGGATGTGGTGTTGAGAAGAGGAAGGTAAATTGGAGTTATGCTGGGCAAATACAGGTAGTGTGGGAGACAGTATTACCTGGGACAGTATGCTGGCCTGGCCTCTGGGGAGTGGAAGGCTTCTTCTAGAAGTGTTGGGTGGGATCAGGTAGCCACAGTCTAATTACTTAGAAAAATGATTAACTTTTTAAGTGACCATGTGTGTCAGTTGAATGTAAAGAGAACTTCACAGGTTCTGTGTAGATTTCCTCTCATTTTCTTTCAATATTCCCAGCTGTTAGCAACAGTAAGTTGATTATTCATGCTCTGTAATTTTTATGAACCACTGTATAACACCAAAGATAATCATTACCAGTGAAAGATTTGCCTCCCTCCCCTCAGCTCAGATTCAGATTTCAATTTTCATGTTGGATGTTTCATAACTCACTGAACCCTTAGCATAGAATTTGTATCAGATGTGATAGCTTCTGCTAGTGTGTGAGCTCACTGTCAAGCTTGCATGCTTTTGCTTCTTTATTTTTTATTTTTGCCAGGAGTACTCTGTTTCACCATATCCTTGAGATTCTTACCAATTTTTACATGTCACAAAATTGCCCACCCTTGTCTATGTGGATTTTTTAAAAGTTCAAACTTACAGTTACAAAAGATAGTAAGTGGTAAGTATATATCCTGCAAGTTTCATGTTTTAGTCCAATTTTATTTATTTTCTCTTTCCTACATTTCTGTCTTATTTCTCAGGCAACCTGAAATTATGTTGATACATATATAATGTAATGATTTTATTTGTATATTTATATATGTAAAAGATAATGCCTAGCCTGGTGCATATTCATCATTAAACCATAAAATTAGTTAAAAATACCTAAAAGCAATGTGAATTTAGTTTATAGTGTTCTTACTACCTACTGCTGATCAACTTTTCTATTCTCTGTTTAGTCATATAAAGGCTTTTCTGCTCAGAACATGTATGCATGCATACATGTGAAAACAAATCTTAAAATGTTTCAAGTAACTCATCATTTTATATGTATTTCATCCTATTTTTATTACTTTAAGATGTTTGTAATCTACCAAATAGTTAGATTATCTATAACTACCATCTCAAGGCCCTCTTATTTTACAGTATTTGTCATTGTGTCAGGAGAGGAGTAGAGGATCTTCATCCTTCTTAGGCTTCTTTGTTACAGATGAGTATGAAAACAGAGCTTAATCGTGGCAAGTTAGATATTTTGAGTGGAGCCGTTTTCCTTTTACAGGTCTACTTTGCAATACAGTCCTGACTAAAAGGCTTCAATAAAATAAAATGCTTAATTACTTATAATGACAAGAACACTGAGGTGAGTATCATCAGGGTTAAGAGATACTTAATTTGCAATGGTGATTTTGAAGTCTTCTCATGACCCTGTGCAATCAGTATGCCTCGCACATTCTCCAAGGGTAAGTGCAACTTTTATCTTATAGCTTCTTGATTAATTTTATTTATTTTCATTTAGGAATTTACCTATGAGTGCTGTAATTATTTAATTTTCGAAATATTTACTATACATTTTATTTACATATGTGTTTACCTGAATATAAGCATGTACAAAATATGTATAGCAGTGCCCCTGGAATTCAGAAGAGTGTATCAAATCACCTTGAGTGAGAGTGGTTGTAAGCTGCATGTGTGGGTAAGATTGTAAATCCTTAATAAAAACAGCAAGTATACTTACCAAGATTGACCTGTCTCTCCAGTCCCCATTTTTTTTCAATTTAAACTTGTATGCTGGTTATATTGGTGTGTGTATTTGTAAAATATGTATGGTGCATATAAATGAATGTGCACTATGGGTGTGTAGATGAAGTTTCTGTCCAGCCTGGTCCAGCTTCCTTTCAGCCCCACATAAACACACAGAGACTTATATTAATTAGAAACTGTTTGGCTGATGGCTCGGGATTCTTATTGGCTATATTTTCATTGTTATTAACCCATTTCTATTAAACTATGTATTGCCATGAGGCAGTGGCTTACCCGTATTGCTCCAGCATGTTACTCTTTCATTGGTTACATGGCATTCATCTTGCAGCCTTTGTCTGTGTCTTCTCCCCAGAATTCTCCTCCTCTGGTAGCCCCACCAACACTTTCTGCCTGGCTACTGGCCAATCAGTGTTTTATTCATCAACCAATAAGAGAAACACACAAAGACACACACACACACACACACACACACACACACACACACACACACACACTACACACACACACACACACACACACACACACACACACACACACACATATATATATATATATATATATATGTATCCTTCATCATGTATATCTATGTGTACATGTAGAAGCCATAGCATTGGTATATTCCTCTCTTGTTATCTGCCTTATTGTCTTGAAATAAGAAGGTCTTATATCTTATCTCCATCCCTCTGTGTTGGGGTTACAGGCACAAGCAGCCAAGCTCAGCTTTTCACTTGGATACTGGGGACATAAACTCAAATCTTAGTGGTTGTGAAAAAGTGCTCTTATACACTGTGACATCTCCTTAATGCCCTAGACAATTTTCATTGTATTGACATTTTGCTTTTGCTCATATTTTTAAAAGGTCTGTCTGACATATTGTGTGTTATTCTAATTCATTTATTGTTACTGACTAACCCTGGTTTCATGTCAATGCCAGATATAACATAATATGTTCATATATATATATATATATATATATATATATATGTATATATATATATATATATATATATATGAGACGACCCTCTTCCTCTGTTTGACGTAGTCATGTAGGATACTTCTGAAACCGCTTATTATTTTCACTAACATGTCTTCATCAATAATACATTGTTTGCATCAATATCACACTCTTAGTTTAAGTTGTAATAAACTGATATCTGGTAACACATATTGCCCAAGCCCTTTCTGCTATGTTAGCATTATCTCTGCTTTTCATCATCCTCTGAATTGCACAATAAGTTTTATAATCCTATTGGCAGTTTTTTATGGAAATTATTACATACTGTGTTTGAGATTATTTTATTCTATTAATCAATTATGAAAATTTTGTAACTTTAATATATTTTTAAATTTTAATTCAAGGATATTGTACATATCTCCATTTATTTAGGTCTTAGAGAATTACCTACAGCAAAGTTTTGTGATGAAGTTTCTTTCTTTAAATTCAACTAACTCTCAGGTGGTTTACATTATTTATGACATTTCAGTTACAGCAGTGATCATTTTAAGTATTATTATTGGCTGTCTGTTCATGGAAACAAAATTGTTATGTGTATAAAACCCTTATTTCAGTAATATTTGTTTTCTAAAGTGTGCTTTTATTTTTGTTTTATGTGTATGTGTGTGGCATGTTTCTGTGTCTGTGTGCATGTATGAACATGTATGTAGTTACCTGAGGGTTAGAAGTGCATCTTGGAATTGGTCTTACACCTTCCAATGAACTGACTGATATGGGCATTGGGGTCCTATCTGTGATGATCCATAGGAGCACACACATCTTTAGCAGCTGAGCCAACTCTCTGACCCCATGTTTGGCAAACCTACACAAATTAATTTACAATTTCTACAAGGTATTTTTGTGAAGTGTTTGCTTTTATTTTTCTGTGTGGCCACGCTTGTCATCTTTGACTGCTGGAAACTTCATTTTTTTCCCTTTTCTAATCATCAGCCCTTTTAATGTTTTCCCTTTGATTTTGTTATATAACTGTGGGAGCTAAAATTAATGTTACAGTGTTGTTAGCAAACATCCTGTCTCTGAGGAAAGCTTTTTTCTTATTAAATGTGACATCTGCTAAGATTGTTTGCAGAGATAATTATTAAGGTCATATTTGAGAAATTTTTGCTTATTCTTGGATACAACTCTGACAGAAAATAATTTCTCTACTGAAAAAAACTGATCTTACAAAATTTGTTATTCAGTTCCAATATGAAGTCGATTTTCCTTTATATACTTATCAACTTACTTTTCTATTTGAAATATTTTGTAGTTTATTTGAGCATCTACTCATTGGTCATTTTTTCCTGTTTTCTAGAATTCTTTCATATCTACAATTTTAATCAATTCCATTTTCCTGTGTTCTTGGTTACATAAGAAATCCCAGCTTCATGTACCAGGCCTTCTG